>NC_048585.1:54285919-54295919 GCF_013265735.2 Oncorhynchus mykiss | reverse complement strand
AGTGATGTGATCTGAGTTACCTGGTTACAGGTGAGTGATGTAATCTGAGTTACCTGGTTACAGGTGAGTGATGTGATCTGAGTTACCTGGTTACAGGTGAGTGATGTGACGTGAGTTACCTGGTTACAGGTGAGTGATGTGATCTGAGTTACCTGGTTACAGGTGAGTGATGTGATCTGAGTTACCTGGTTCCAGGTGAGTGATGTGATCTGAGTTACCTGGTTACAGGTGAGTGATGTGACGTGAGTTACCTGGTTACAGGTGAGTGATGTGATCTGAGTTACCTGGTTACAGGTGAGTGATGTGATCTGAGTTACCTGGTTACAGGTGAGTGATGTGATCGGAGTTACCTGGTTACAGGTGAGTGATGTGATCGGAGTTACCTGGTTACAGGTGAGTGATGTGATCTGAGTTACCTGGTTACAGGTGAGTGATGTGATCTGAGTTACCTGGTTACAGGTGAGTGATGTGATCTGAGTTACCTGGTTCGAGGTGAGTGATGTGATCTGAGTTACCTGGTTACAGGTGAGTGATGTGATCTGAGTTACCTGGTTCCAGGTGAGTGATGTGATCTGAGTTACCTGGTTCCAGGTGAGTGATGTGATCTGAGTTACCTGGTTACAGGTGAGTGATGTGATCGGAGTTACCTGGTTACAGGTGAGTGATGTGATCGGAGTTACCTGGTTACAGGTGAGTGATGTGATCTGAGTTACCTGGTTACAGGTGAGTGATGTGATCGGAGTTATCTGGTTACAGGTGAGTGATGTGATCTGAGTTACCTGGTTACAGGTGAGTGATGTGATCTGAGTTACCTGGTTACAGGTGAGTGATGTGATCGGAGTTACCTGGTTACAGGTGAGTGATGTGATCTGAGTTACCTGGTTACAGGTGAGTGATTTGATCTGAGTTACCTGGTTACAGGTGAGTGATGTGACGTGAGTTACCTGGTTACAGGTGAGCGATGTGATCTGAGTTATCTGGTTACAGGTGAGTGATGTGATCTGAGTTACCTGGTTACAGGTGAGTGATGTGACGTGAGTTACCTGGTTACAGGTGAGTGATGTGATCTGAGTTACCTGGTTACAGGTTAGTGATGTGATCTGAGTTATCTGGTTACAGGTGAGTGATGTGATCTGAGTTACCTGGTTACAGGTGAGTGATGTGACGTGAGTTACCTGGTTACAGGTGAGCGATGTGATCTGAGTTATCTGGTTACAGGTGAGTGATGTGATCTGAGTTACCTGGTTACAGGTGAGTGATGTGACGTGAGTTACCTGGTTACAGGTGAGTGATGTGATCTGAGTTACCTGGTTACAGGTGAGTGATGTGATCTGAGTTACCTGGTTACAGGTGAGTGATGTGATCTGAGTTACCTGGTTACAGGTGAGTGATGTGATCTGAGTTACCTGGTTACAGGTGAGTGATGTGATCGGAGTTATCTGGTTACAGGTGAGTGATGTGATCTGAGTTACCTGGTTACAGGTGAGTGATGTGATCTGAGTTATCTGGTTACAGGTGAGTGATGTGATCTGAGTTACCTGGTTACAGGTGAGTGATGTAATCTGAGTTACCTGGTTACAGGTGAGTGATGTAATCTGAGTTACCTGGTTACAGGTGAGTGATGTGATCTGAGTTATCTGGTTACAGGTGAGTGATGTGATCTGAGTTATCTGGTTACAGGTTAGTGATGTGATCAGAGTTATCTGGTTACAGGTGAGTGATGTGATCTGAGTTACCTGGTTACAGGTGAGTGATGTGATCTGAGTTATCTGGTTACAGGTGAGTGATGTGATCTTAGTTACCTGGTTACAGGTGAGTGATGTGATCTGAGTTATCTGGTTACAGGTGAGTGATGTGATCTGAGTTACCTGGTTACAGGTGAGTGATGTGATCTGAGTTACCTGGTTACAGGTGAGTGATGTGATCTGAGTTACCTGGTTACAGGTGAGTGATGTGATCTGAGTTACCTGGTTACAGGTTAGTGATGTGATCTGAGTTATCTGGTTACAGGTGAGTGATGTGATCTGAGTTACCTGGTTACAGGTGAGTGATGTGACGTGAGTTACCTGGTTACAGGTGAGTGATGTGATCTGAGTTACCTGGTTACAGGTGAGTGATGTGATCGGAGTTACCTGGTTACAGGTGAGTGATGTGATCTGAGTTACCTGGTTACAGGTGAGTGATGTGATCTGAGTTACCTGGTTACAGGTGAGTGATGTGATCTGAGTTACCTGGTTACAGGTTAGTGATGTGATCTGAGTTATCTGGTTACAGGTGAGTGATGTGATCTGAGTTACCTGGTTACAGGTGAGTGATGTGACGTGAGTTACCTGGTTACAGGTGAGCGATGTGATCTGAGTTATCTGGTTACAGGTGAGTGATGTGATCTGAGTTACCTGGTTACAGGTGAGTGATGTGACGTGAGTTACCTGGTTACAGGTGAGTGATGTGATCTGAGTTACCTGGTTACAGGTGAGTGATGTGATCTGAGTTACCTGGTTACAGGTGAGTGATGTGATCTGAGTTACCTGGTTACAGGTGAGTGATGTGATCTGAGTTACCTGGTTACAGGTGAGTGATGTGATCGGAGTTATCTGGTTACAGGTGAGTGATGTGATCTGAGATATCTGGTTACAGGTGAGTGATGTGATCTGAGTTATCTGGTTACAGGTGAGTGATGTGATCTGAGTTACCTGGTTACAGGTGAGTGATGTGATCTGAGTTACCTGGTTCCAGGTGAGTGATGTGATCTGAGTTACCTGGTTACAGGTGAGTGATGTGACGTGAGTTACCTGGTTACAGGTGAGTGATGTGATCTGAGTTACCTGGTTACAGGTGAGTGATGTGATCTGAGTTACCTGGTTACAGGTGAGTGATGTGATCGGAGTTACCTGGTTACAGGTGAGTGATGTGATCGGAGTTACCTGGTTACAGGTGAGTGATGTGATCTGAGTTACCTGGTTACAGGTGAGTGATGTGATCTGAGTTACCTGGTTACAGGTGAGTGATGTGATCTGAGTTACCTGGTTCCAGGTGAGTGATGTGATCTGAGTTACCTGGTTACAGGTGAGTGATGTGATCTGAGTTACCTGGTTCCAGGTGAGTGATGTGATCTGAGTTACCTGGTTCCAGGTGAGTGATGTGATCTGAGTTACCTGGTTACAGGTGAGTGATGTGATCGGAGTTACCTGGTTACAGGTGAGTGATGTGATCGGAGTTACCTGGTTACAGGTGAGTGATGTGATCTGAGTTACCTGGTTACAGGTGAGTGATGTGATCGGAGTTATCTGGTTACAGGTGAGTGATGTGATCTGAGTTACCTGGTTACAGGTGAGTGATGTGATCTGAGTTACCTGGTTACAGGTGAGTGATGTGATCTGAGTTACCTGGTTACAGGTGAGTGATGTGATCTGAGTTACCTGGTTACAGGTGAGTGATGTGATCTGAGTTACCTGGTTACAGGTGAGTGATGTGACGTGAGTTACCTGGTTACAGGTGAGCGATGTGATCTGAGTTATCTGGTTACAGGTGAGTGATGTGATCTGAGTTACCTGGTTACAGGTGAGTGATGTGACGTGAGTTACCTGGTTACAGGTGAGTGATGTGATCTGAGTTACCTGGTTACAGGTTAGTGATGTGATCTGAGTTATCTGGTTACAGGTGAGTGATGTGATCTGAGTTACCTGGTTACAGGTGAGTGATGTGACGTGAGTTACCTGGTTACAGGTGAGCGATGTGATCTGAGTTATCTGGTTACAGGTGAGTGATGTGATCTGAGTTACCTGGTTACAGGTGAGTGATGTGACGTGAGTTACCTGGTTACAGGTGAGTGATGTGATCTGAGTTACCTGGTTACAGGTGAGTGATGTGATCTGAGTTACCTGGTTACAGGTGAGTGATGTGATCTGAGTTACCTGGTTACAGGTGAGTGATGTGATCTGAGTTACCTGGTTACAGGTGAGTGATGTGATCGGAGTTATCTGGTTACAGGTGAGTGATGTGATCTGAGTTACCTGGTTACAGGTGAGTGATGTGATCTGAGTTATCTGGTTACAGGTGAGTGATGTGATCTGAGTTACCTGGTTACAGGTGAGTGATGTAATCTGAGTTACCTGGTTACAGGTGAGTGATGTGATCTGAGTTACCTGGTTACAGGTGAGTGATGTGATCTGAGTTATCTGGTTACAGGTGAGTGATGTGATCTGAGTTATCTGGTTACAGGTTAGTGATGTGATCAGAGTTATCTGGTTACAGGTGAGTGATGTGATCTGAGTTACCTGGTTACAGGTGAGTGATGTGATCTGAGTTATCTGGTTACAGGTGAGTGATGTGATCTTAGTTACCTGGTTACAGGTGAGTGATGTGATCTGAGTTATCTGGTTACAGGTGAGTGATGTGATCTGAGTTACCTGGTTACAGGTGAGTGATGTGATCTGAGTTACCTGGTTACAGGTGAGTGATGTGATCTGAGTTACCTGGTTACAGGTGAGTGATGTGATCTGAGTTACCTGGTTACAGGTTAGTGATGTGATCTGAGTTATCTGGTTACAGGTGAGTGATGTGATCTGAGTTACCTGGTTACAGGTGAGTGATGTGACGTGAGTTACCTGGTTACAGGTGAGTGATGTGATCTGAGTTACCTGGTTACAGGTGAGTGATGTGATCGGAGTTACCTGGTTACAGGTGAGTGATGTGATCTGAGTTACCTGGTTACAGGTGAGTGATGTGATCTGAGTTACCTGGTTACAGGTGAGTGATGTGATCTGAGTTACCTGGTTACAGGTTAGTGATGTGATCTGAGTTATCTGGTTACAGGTGAGTGATGTGATCTGAGTTACCTGGTTACAGGTGAGTGATGTGACGTGAGTTACCTGGTTACAGGTGAGCGATGTGATCTGAGTTATCTGGTTACAGGTGAGTGATGTGATCTGAGTTACCTGGTTACAGGTGAGTGATGTGACGTGAGTTACCTGGTTACAGGTGAGTGATGTGATCTGAGTTACCTGGTTACAGGTGAGTGATGTGATCTGAGTTACCTGGTTACAGGTGAGTGATGTGATCTGAGTTACCTGGTTACAGGTGAGTGATGTGATCTGAGTTACCTGGTTACAGGTGAGTGATGTGATCGGAGTTATCTGGTTACAGGTGAGTGATGTGATCTGAGATATCTGGTTACAGGTGAGTGATGTGATCTGAGTTATCTGGTTACAGGTGAGTGATGTGATCTGAGTTACCTGGTTACAGGTGAGTGATGTGATCTGAGTTATCTGGTTACAGGTGAGTGATGTGATCTGAGTTACCTGGTTACAGGTGAGTGATGTAATCTGAGTTACCTGGTTACAGGTGAGTGATGTGATCTGAGTTACCTGGTTACAGGTGAGTGATGTGACGTGAGTTACCTGGTTACAGGTGAGTGATGTGATCTGAGTTACCTGGTTACAGGTGAGTGATGTGATCTGAGTTACCTGGTTCCAGGTGAGTGATGTGATCTGAGTTACCTGGTTACAGGTGAGTGATGTGACGTGAGTTACCTGGTTACAGGTGAGTGATGTGATCTGAGTTACCTGGTTACAGGTGAGTGATGTGATCTGAGTTACCTGGTTCCAGGTGAGTGATGTGATCTGAGTTACCTGGTTACAGGTGAGTGATGTGATCTGAGTTACCTGGTTACAGGTGAGTGATGTGATCTGAGTTACCTGGTTCCAGGTGAGTGATGTGATCTGAGTTACCTGGTTACAGGTGAGTGATGTGATCTGAGTTACCTGGTTACAGGTGAGTGATGTGATCGGAGTTATCTGGTTACAGGTGAGTGATGTGATTGGAGTTATCTGGTTACAGGTGAGTGATGTGATCTGAGTTACCTGGTTACAGGTGAGTGATGTGATCTGAGTTACCTGGTTCCAGGTGAGTGATGTGATCTGAGTTACCTGGTTACAGGTGAGTGATGTGATCTGAGTTACCTGGTTACAGGTGAGTGATGTGATCGGAGTTACCTGGTTACAGGTGAGTGATGTGATCTGAGTTACCTGGTTACAGGTGAGTGATGTGATCGGAGTTACCTGGTTACAGGTGAGTGATGTGATCTGAGTTACCTGGTTACAGGTGAGTGATGTGATCGGAGTTATCTGGTTACAGGTGAGTGATGTGATTCCTTCAAAGAAAACAGAAACCTGAACACTACACTTGCTAGTATCACTTTTTAATTCAAGCTGACGCGTCGGCCTCTTGTGGTGTTGTGGTGTTGAGGAGTTGTGGTGTTGAGGAGGTGTTGAGGTGTTGAGGTGTTGAGGTGTTGAGGAGTTGTGGTGTTGAGGAGGTGTTGAGGAGGTGTTGAGGTGTTGTGGTGTTGAGGTGTTGAGGTGGTGTTGAGGAGGTGTTGAGGTGTTGAGGTGTTGAGGAGTTGTGGTGTTGAGGAGGTGTTGAGGAGGTGTTGAGGTGTTGTGGTGTTGAGGTGTTGAGGTGGTGTTGAGGAGGTGTTGCGGTGTTGAGGTGTTGAGGTGGTGTTGAGGAGGTGTTGAGGAGGTGTTGAGGTGTTGAGGTGGTGTTGAGGAGGTGTTGAGGAGGTGTTGAGGTGTTGTGGTGTTGAGGTGTTAAGGCTATGAGAGACTCACTTGCTGATGTACTCGGCGTTGAGCACCTTGTTGCACACCTTACACTTGAAGCAGCCCAGGTGCCAGTGTTTATCCAGCGCTACCAGAGACTGCTCATTCTTAAACTCCTTCCCACAGCCACAGCAGTCTACAGGGAGAGAGGAGGGTGAGAGAGGGTGAGAGAGGAGGGGTGAGAGAGAGAGAGAAATAGAGAGATTTATCAGGATGTGAAGCAAGAGAAGGAGATGGACTGATATTATACTGGATAGAATGATGACGTGAGACAGAGAGACAGAACATGAGTGTATGTAGGGTAACTTACTGTGGACAGCCTGTATGGGAGCAGGGCTGTTGGCAGACTGGGGCTCTGTACAGTTTTGGCAGACACACTCTTTACCGTTAAATGTCACACGGTCACCGGCAGGGAACGGCTGTCTGTCAATCAACACGCAACACAAGACACTGTCAGTTCACAACAATGGACTAGTCATTATTAAACTCTGAGCATCTTTTACTGTCTGGGTGAGTAAGACTGCAGACGATGATGTCTGTGGCTGACATTTCCAGGGTAACATGTGAAGGGCGGTCAACCAACGTGATTCGACGTGCAACAATTTTTGGGGGGAACAACATTGACAAAGAAAATTAGTTCTGATGAAGGCCACTGACGAGGGCCTCTGACGAGGGCCACTGACGAGGACAACTGACGGACGAAGGCCACTGATGGACGAAGGCCACTGATGGACGAAGGCCACTGACGAAGACCTTTTCCGTTTCAACTAAATTATCACGCTATTAGATCATGTGAAATCTAGCACCGTGAACAAATAACCCCCACAATGACCATGCATAAATGTATCAATGCCTTTAGGTGAGCAGCACACACACACAGGCACAGATACACACACACACACACACAAACACACACAGGCACAGATACACACACAGACACACACACACAAACATACACAGACGCGCACACACAGACACACACAGGCACAGATACACACACACACACACACACACACACACAAACACACACAGGCACAGATACACACACAGACACACACACACAAACATACACAGACGCGCACACACAGACACACACAGGCACAGATACACACACACACACACACACAAACACACACAGGCACAGATACATACACAGACACACACACACAAACATACACAGACGCGCACACACAGACACACACAGGCACAGATACACACACAGACACACACACACACAAACATACACAGACGCACACACACAGACACACACAGACACGCCCAAACACACACAGACACACACAGACACTGTCTGTATCAATGTCTTTAGGTGAGCAGCATTAGGGAAGACTCCATCACCCCAAACTGTACTGCAGCACTGAGGATGAAGTATCTCACTACCAGACTGGCAGTGGATTCAGTAGAATAGAGCAGAGATGATTCCATAGTGTCTTGGCTGATATTAGTGTGAAAGATGGGAGTTGTTATCATGCTATGTTTATCACCTGATGCTCTACGTAAGTCCCACTGGATCTGAAATGGTCACTGTCACAGCCAGGCTGCTCAGGTTCAAGAGTAGGGACAAACACACACGCACACACAGGCACAGATACACACACAGACACACACACAAAAACATACACAGACGCACACACACAGACACACACAGGCACAGATACACACACAGACAAACACACACACAGATGCACACACACAAACACACACAGACACACACAGGCACAGATACGCACACAGACGCGCACACACACACACAAACACACACAGACGCACACACAAACACACAGAGACGCACACACAGGTGTGTGTGTGTAGGTGTGTGTGTGTGTGTGTGTGTGTGTGTGTGTGTGTGTGTGTGTAGGTGTGTGTAGGTGTGTGTGTGTGTGTGTGTGTGTGTGTGTGTGTGTGTGTGTGTGTGTGTGTGTCCCTTCTTCCTTACTTGCAGGTGACGCAGACGAAGCAGCGTGGGTGGTAGGTCTTTCCCAGCGCTGACACCACCTCTCCCTCGATGAACTCCTCACAGCTGAAGCAGCGCGTGCCGTACATCCGCTGGTAGTCCAGGGTGCAGATGTACTCCCCCTGACGCACAAAGAACCCCCCCTGGGCCAGGTCAACGCCACACACTGCACGGGGGGGAGAGAGAGGAACACAATGAGACATCGAATCAAAGATAGCAGTGTGTTTTGTTGTTTTGCTGTATAAAAAAGAAAGATCACATTCTATAAATACTTCCAGCAATTGAATGGGTTAACCAACATTTAGGTATGCAGTGCCTTCTTCACAATCAGCTGAAACGCCTGAGAGGGTGGTACAGATGGATAACTCTATCTGAAACGCCTGAGAGGGTGGTACAGATGGATAACTCTATCTGAAACGCCTGAGAGGGTGGTACAGATGGATAACTCTATCTGAAACGCCTGAGAGGGTGGTACAGATGGATAACTCTATCTGAAACGCCTGAGAGGGTGGTACAGATGGATAACTCTATCTGAAATGCCTGAGAGGGTGGTACAGATGGATAACTCTATCTGAAACGCCTGAGAGGGTGGTACAGATGGATAACTCTATCTGAAATGCCTGAGAGGGTGGTACAGATGGATAACTCTATCTGAAATGCCTGAGAGGGTGGTACAGATGGATAACTCTATCTGAAACGCCTGAGAGGGTGGTACAGATGGATAACTCTATCTGAAACGCCTGAGAGGGTGGTACAGATGGATAACTCTATCTGAAACGCCTGAGAGGGTGGTACAGATGGATAACTCTATCTGAAACGCCTGAGAGGGTGGTACAGATGGATAACTCTATCTGAAACGCCTGAGAGGGTGGTACAGATGGATAACTCTATCTGAAACGCCTGAGAGGGTGGTACAGATGGATAACTCTATCTGAAACGCCTGAGAGGGTGGTACAGATGGATAACTCTATCTGAAACGCCTGAGAGGGTGGTACAGATGGATAACTCTATCTGAAACGCCTGAGAGGGTGGTACAGATGGATAACTCTATCTGAAACGCCTGAGAGGGTGGTACAGATGGATAACTCTATCTGAAACGCCTGAGAGGGTGGTACAGATGGATAACTCTATCTGAAATGCCTGAGAGGGTGGTACAGATGGATAACTGGAATCCACGAAGAGAGGTCCAAAGAAGAGGAATGGACACGGTTGATAACACCAGCACTATCTCACAGTCTGGAACAAGTGAGAGGAACAACTGTGATACCAAGAGCCTTTTCTACACGTTTTGTTTTCATTACCCACTGTGGCTGCCAGCAACATATCACTGAGACGCAGAGAGAGTGTGTGGTGTCTGCATCTCTCAGCATGTGTTTATGTGTGTGGGGTGTCTGCATGTCTCAGCATGTGTTTATATGTGTGTGTC
>NC_048585.1:54260919-54280919 GCF_013265735.2 Oncorhynchus mykiss | reverse complement strand
AAGGACGGTTCTAGGACGGTTCTAAATGCTGTAGTTCAGGGATCATCAACTAGATTCAGCCGCGGGCCGATTTCTTTCATGAGCGGATGGATGGTCAGGGGGCTGGAACATAATTACAAATACTTTTCTAATTGGCTGCAAGAAGCCCAAACAGATATAATATATGACTAAAACATAAAAATGTCAAACCTTGCTTCCATTTGTATACGATCATAGATACTGTATCTATCTCTCTACTATGCATGGGAATACATTGAAACAAGACTTCCCAAATTAAAATCACTTGGAGGGGATTCGCTGGTGTTTTTACTGTGTTTTATGTCCAACCAGCGACCCGTTGGGGAACTCGGCTCTAGTTCTTTTCTGGGCGAGATGAGTAGAGTGCACTACGTAACTCAACCCAGTTTACCATCACATCATCGCCAGCGTTCAGTACAAAACAGACAAAAGACGTGGCTTGTGTTCTCCACTCCTCTCCACTAATAAACATTGTCAAGCTCTGTTCCCCTCATCTCTCCTTCATGTATCCCTTCATACCCAGTTCATTTTAAATGTGTCAAAGCAACCTGAAAAGAATTCACCACTCGCTCTGTTGCCTGCCGCTGCACTTACGGGATCAGATCTAATCAAATCAAGTGTTGTTGGGGTCTGTTATCCCTGTACGTACCATAAGGCTGTCAAAGAGCACAACTCACTGGGGGATGAGAAGACAAAAGAAACGACCGCCTGCTCTCAGGCATAGGATACATTTTTCAATCAACGTTGATGAAACACACAACTGAAGTACTATTCAAGCCCAAAAATAATACTTTCAATGACTCCTGTCTCCCAAATATACATTCAATGATTCCTGTCTCCCAAATATACATTCAATGACTCCCGTCTCCCAAATAAACATTCAATGACTCCTGTCTCCCAAATAAACATTCAATGACTCCTGTCTCCCAAATATACATTCAATGATTCCTGTCTCCCAAATAAACATTCAATGACTCCTGTCTCCCAAATATACATTCAATGATTCCTGTCTCCCAAATATACATTCAATGATTCCTGTCTCCCAAATAAACATTCAATGACTCCTGTCTCCCAAATATACATTCAATGACTCCTGTCTCCCAAATATACATTCAATGACTCCTGTCTCCCAAATAAACATTCAATGACTCCTGTCTCCCAAATAAACATTCAATGATTCCTGTCTCCCAAATAAACATTCAATGACTCCTGTCTCCCAAATAAACATTCAATGACTCCTGTCTCCCAAATAAACATTCAATGACTCCTGTCTCCCAAATAAACATTCAATGACTCCTGTCTCCCAAATATACATTCAATGATTCCTGTCTCCCAAATAAACATTCAATGACTCCTGTCTCCCAAATATACATTCAATGACTCCTGTCTCCCAAATAAACATTCAATGACTCCTGTCTCCCAAATATACATTCAATGATTCCTGTCTCCCAAATAAACATTCAATGACTCCTGTCTCCCAAATATACATTCAATGACTCCTGTCTCCCAAATATACATTCAATGACTCCTGTCTCCCAAATATACATTCAATGACTCCTGTCTCCCAAATATACATTCAATGATTCCTGTCTCCCAAATAAACATTCAATGATTCCTGTCTCCCAAATAAACATTCAATGACTCCTGTCTCCCAAATTGTCACACCCTGGTCAAAGTATTTTGTGTTTATCTTTATTTATTTGGTCAGGCCAGGGTGTGGCATGGGTTTTTGTATGTGGTGTGTATGTGTGGGGATTGTAGCTAGTGGGGTGTTCTAGCTAAGTCTATGGCTGTCTGAAGTGGTTCTCAATCAGAGGCAGGTGTTTATCGTTGTCTCTGATTGGGAACCATATTTAGGCAGCCATATTCTTTGAGTTTGTCGTGGGTGATTGTCCTTAGTGTTAGTTTGCACCAGTTTAGGCTGTTTCGGTTTTCATTACGTTTATTATTTTGCACTGTTTGTATTTAGATCCGTGTTGCTATAGTCACAATAAACATGGATCGTAATCTACACGCCGCATTTTGGTCCGACTCTCCTTCTCATAAAGAAAACCGTTACAGAATCACCCACCACAAAGGGACCAAGCAGCGTGTCAACAGGCAAGAACAGCCCAAAGTGGAGTACAGTATGGACTATACTTCTTGGGAGGAGATAGACAGGTGGGCGGTCGACCCAGGGAGAGTGCCGGAGCCCGCCTGGGATTCGATGGAGCAGTGCGCGGAAGGATATAGGAGAATGGAGTTTGCGAAGCAAGCAAGGCGGCGCGGACGGAGGCCCCATAGTCAGCCCCAAAAATTTCTTGGGGGGGGGCTCAGGGAGAGTGTGGCAGAGTCAGGAGCCAGACCTGAGCCAACTCTCCCTGTTTATCGTGAGGAGCCAAGGAGGAGACCAGAGCCGGTGTTGGAGGTGAGCGAAACAGAGACTGTGAAGGAGTTAATGGGGAAATTGGAGGAGAGAGAAATGAGGGAGTTGCTGTGTTGGTGTTTTAAACATGGAATTCGCCCTACGGAGCGTGTCGGGGATTTGATGGCACCTGGGTCAGCGCTCCATACTCGTCCTGAGGTGCGTGTTAGTCGGCTGGTTAAGATGGTGCCAGTCTCACGTACCAGGCCTCCTGTGCACCTCCCTAGCCTTGCACGTCCTGTGCCAGCACCGCTCTCAAGATCTCCAGTACGCCTTCACGGTCTAACCCATCCTGTGCCACCTCCACACCCCAGCCCTCCGGTAGCAGCTCCCCGCATCAGGCTTCCTGTGCGTGTTCTCGGCCCAGTACCACCAGTGCCAGCACCACGCATCAGGCCTACAGTGCGCCTCGCCTGTCCAGCGCTGTCGGAGCCCTCCTCCTCTCCAGCGCTGTCGGAGTCTCCCGCCTGTTTAGCGCTGTTAGAGCCTTCCTTCTCTACAGCGCTGCCGGAGACTCCCGCCTGTTCAGAACTGCCATTTAGCATAGAGCTGCCAGTTAGCATAGAGCTGCCAGTTAGCATAGAGCTGCCAGTTAGCATAGAGCTGCCAGTTAGCATAGAGCTGCCAGTCTGCAAGGAGCTGCCAGTCTGCATAGAGCTGCCAGTCTGCAAGGAGCTGCCAGTCTGCAAGGAGCAGCCAGAGCTGCCTGTCTGCAGGATGCCGCCAAAGCTGCCAGTCTGCAAGGAGCCGCCAGAGCTGCCAGTCTGCAAGGAGCCGCCAGAGCTGCCAGTTAGCATGGAGCAGCCAGGGCCGCCAGTCAGCATGGAGCAGCCAGGGCCGCTAGTCAGCATGGAGCAACCAGGGCCGCCAGTCAGCATGGAGCAGCCAGTCAGCATGGAGCAGCCAGTCAGCATGGAGCAGCCAGTCAGCATGGAGCAGCCAGAGCAGCCAGTCAGCATGGAGCAGCCAGAGCTGCCAGTCAGCATGGAGCAGCCAGTCAGCATGGAGCAGCCAGAGCTGCCAGTCGACCAGACTCTTCCAGATCTGCCAGTCGACCAGACTCTTCCAGATCTGCCAGTCGACCAGACTCTTCCAGATCTGCCAGTCGACCAGACTCTTCCAGATCCGCCAGTCGACCAGACTCTTCCAGATCCGCCAGTCGACCAGACTCTTCCAGATCTGCCAGTCGACCAGACTCTTCCAGATCTGCCAGTCGACCAGACTCTTCCAGATCTGCCAGTCGACCAGACTCTTCCAGATCTGCCAGTCGACCAGACTCTTCCAGATCTGCCAGTCGACCAGACTCTTCAAGATCTGCCAGTCGACCAGACTCTTCAAGATCTGCCAGTCGACCAGACTCTTCAAGATCTGCCAGTCGACCAGACTCTTCCAGATCTGCCAGTCGACCAGACTCTTCCAGATCTGCCAGTCAGCCAGGATCTGCCAGTCAGCCAGGATCTGCCGAAACCACCAGCCAGCCAGGTAGATTCATCAACCTGCCTGAGCTTCCTCTCACTCCTGAGCTTCCTCTCACTCCTGAGCTTCCCCTCAGTCCCGAGCTGCCTCAGTCCCGAGCTGCCCCTCAGTCCCGATCTGCTCCTCAGTCCAGTGGGGTTCTGGGTGAGGACTACTAGGCCATGGTCGGCGGCGAGGGTGGACTATCCAGGGACGCGAGGAGAAGGGACTAAGACATTGATTGAGTGGGGTCCACGTCCCGCGCCGGAGCCGCCACCATGGACAGACGCCCACCCGGACCCTCCCTATTGTTTTGAGGTGCGTTCGGGAGTCCGCACCTTAGGGGGGGGGTTCTGTCACACCCTGGTCAAAGTATTTTGTGTTTATCTTTATTTATTTGGTCAGGCCAGGGTGTGGCATGGGTTTTTGTATGTGGTGTGTATGTGTGGGGATTGTAGCTAGTGGGGTGTTCTAGCTAAGTCTATGGCTGTCTGAAGTGGTTCTCAATCAGAGGCAGGTGTTTATCGTTGTCTCTGATTGGGAACCATATTTAGGCAGCCATATTCTTTGAGTTTGTCGTGGGTGATTGTCCTTAGTGTTAGTTTGCACCAGTTTAGGCTGTTTCGGTTTTCATTACGTTTATTATTTTGCACTGTTTGTATTTAGATTCGTGTTGCTATAGTCACAATAAACATGGATCGTAATCTACACGCCGCATTTTGGTCCGACTCTCCTTCTCATAAAGAAAACCGTTACACAAATAAACATTCAATGACTCCTGTCTCCCAAATATACATTCAATGACTCCTGTCTCCCAAATATACATTCAATGATTCCTGTCTCCCAAATATACATTCAATGATTCCTGTCTCCCAAATATACATTCAATGACTCCTGTCTCCCAAATATACATTCAATGATTCCTGTCTCCCAAATATACATTCAATGACTCCTGTCTCCCAAATAAACATTCAATGACTCCTGTCTCCCAAATATACATTCAATGACTCCTGTCTCCCAAATATACATTCAATGACTCCTGTCTCCCAAATATACATTCAATGATTCCCGTCTACCAAAAATGAGACTTTATTGTTTGAAGTTAATAACACACCCTACCCTACACTCTTAGCACCTTTTTCCATCTAGAACTTAAAAGGGTTCTTCGGCTGTCCCCATAGGAGAACCCATTGAAGAACCCTTTTTGGTTCCAGGTGGAATCCTTTTGAGTTCCATGTAGAACCCTTTCAACAGAGGGTTCTACATGGAACTCACAAGAGTTCTACCTGGAACCAAAAAGGGTTATCCTATAGGCACAGCCAAAGAACCCTTTTGGAACCCTTTTTTCTAAGAGTGTACCCTACCATACCCTACACGGGACGACAGTGGGTGTGTCCAAAACCATGTCAAAAACATGTCACACTCAAACACGTGTGTTACGGTATGCTTAGTATAATTACTCTGCAAGGGGCATTGACTTATGGAGTGGAGCATATTGGTGGAAATTGCAAAGGCCTCGAACCCCTTGAACTCTTGAGTGTGGGGGAAAGGGGTGGTAAGTACATGAGGGTGCGTAATGGTTGAGGGAAGAAACCAAGTAATATCATGTTTCAGTAGATTAGGTTGCCTGTACTATATAGAAAGGATTGTCTGTAGGAAGTAGCTGCCCACTGCTGGAATGACAAATACTGTAACATAGACTCAAGAACCATACGGGATTTATACACACTACACAAACAATAATAATACAATAATTATAAGAATAACAAGAATATAATAAGCCATTGAGCAGATGCTTTTCTTCAGCTAATTGTTCCATTTCCTGCCGAGAGAAGACCTAAGAACCCTCTCTCTCTCTCTCTCTATTGTATCATGTCTATGGGCTGATTGATTGACGATGATTCTCTGTTGCTTCAAGGTCCTTCACAGGGAGATAATATTTGCCACATGCACCGAATACAACTGGTGTAGCCTTACGAGTCCTTCCCAACGAGAATAAGAATAAAATACAATACACAAGAACGCAGCTAATCTCAGCAAAAAAAAAGAAACGCCCCTTTTTCAGGACCCTGTCTTTCAAAGATAATGCGTAAAAATCCAAATAACTTCACAGATCTTCATTATAAAGGGTTCAAACATGGTTTCCCATGCTGGTTCAATGAACCATAAACAATTAATGAACATGCACCTGTGGAACGGTCGTTAAGACACTAACAGATTACAGACGGTAGGCAATTAAGGTCACAGTTATGAAAACTATGTACACTAAAGAGGCCTTTCTACTGACTCTGAAAAACACCAAAAGAAAGATGCCCAGGGTCCCTGCTCATCTGCGTGATCGTGCCTTAGGCATGCTGCAAGGAGGCATGAGGACTGCAGATGTGGCCAGGGAAATATATTGCAATGTCCGTACTGTGAGATGCCTAAGACAGCGCTACAGGGAGACAGGATGGACAGATGATCGTCCTAGCAGTGGCAGACAATGTTTAACAACACCTGCACAGGATCGGTACATCTGAACATCACACCTGCGGGACAAGTACAGGATGGCAACAATAACTACCCGAGTTACACCAGGAACGCACAATCCATCAATCAGTGCTCAGACTGTCCGCAATAGGCTGAGAGAGGCTGGACTGAGGGATTGTAAACCTGTTGTAAGGCAGGTCCTCACCAGACATCACCGGCAACAACGTCGCCTATGGGCACAAACCCACCGTCGCAGGACCAGACAGGACTGGCAAAAAGTGCTCTTCACTGACGAGTCACGGTTTTGTCTCACTAGAGGTGATGGTCAGATTCACGTTTATCGTAGAAGGAATGAGCGTTACACCGAGGCCTGTACTCTGGAGCGGGATCGATTTGGAGGTGGAGGGTCCGTCATGGTCTGGGGCGATGTGTCACAGCATCATCGGACTGAGCTTGTTGTCATTGCAGGCAATCTCAACGCTGTGCGTTACAGGGAAGACATCCTCCTCCCTCATCTGGTACCCTTCCTGCAGGCTCATCCTGACATGACCCTCCAGCATGACAATGCCACCAGCCATACTGCTCATTCTGTGCATGATTTCCTGCAAGACAGGAATGTCAGTGTTCTGCCATGGCCAGCAAAGAGCCTGGATCTCAATCCCATTGAGCATGTCTGGGACCTGTTGGATCGGAGAGTGAGGGCTAGGGCCATTCCCCCCAGAAATGTCCGGGAATTTGCAGGTACCTTGGTGGAAGAGAGGGGTAACATCTCACAGCCAGAACTGGCAAATCTGGTGCAGTCATTGAGGAGGAGATGCACAGCAGTACTTAATGCAGCTGGTGGCCACACCAGATACTGACTGTTACTTTTGATTTTGACCCCCCCTTTGTTCAGGGACACATCATTCCATTTCTGTTAGTCACATGTCTGTGGAATTTGTTCAGTTCATGTCTCAGTTGTTGAATCTTATGTTCATATTTTTTTTTTTACACATGTTAAGTTTGCTGAAAATAAACACAGTTGACAGTGAGACAGTTATTGACATTTATTTTTTTGCTGAGGTTTATATACAGGGAGTACCAGTACCATATAAATGTGGAGCTATATACAGGGAGTACCAGAACCCAATCAATGTGCAGATGTAAGAGGTATTTGAGGTAGATAAGTACATGAAGGCAGGTTGTGTGTGTGTCTATGTATGTGTGTTTGTATGTATGTGTGTTTGTCGGTATGCATGTGTGTGTGTACAGTATGTATGTGTGTGTGTGTGTGTGCATATGTAGTGTATGTGAAAGTGTGTGTGAGTGTCAATGTACTGGCTGAGTGTGTATATGGGGTAAATATATAGTCTGGTCCTTGTGCGTAGGGTCAGTGCAAGATAGAGTCAGTGCAGATAGCTGGGGAGCATTCATTTAATATTTAGCAGCAAACTTGGGATGCATAACACAGGACTGACAGGATGAAAAACCTTTGTCCTTCAACCTCCAACTAGTTAAATCCTATACTTGTCCATATCAGGGCCTGTAGTCACAAAGATGATCTAGAATCAGCCCCCCCCCCCCCCCCATCCATATAATCTGATTCATTATGATCTAAAAGGCAAACTGATCCTAGATCAGCACTGCTACTCCGAGATGATTTGTGAATATGTCTGTTTTGACTAGAGTCCTCTACAACTATTAATACACACACTTGAATAACACACACACACACACACACACACACACACACACACACACACACACACACACACACACACACACACACACACACACACCTGAGCACCACATCAATAAAGGAATCAGACGGGGTCTGTGCATACAATCCCATGGTTGGAGAGTCCTATTACAATCACGCCTGCATCTGTACACCCAAATGAACCCTTCAGACCGCTGAACGGCACCAGACCACAGGACGCTGCGTGGCGTATTGACATTCAATTAGCATGTCATTTAGATGTCCTTTGGGACTAATCTAATTCCCTATTCTGATCTTGCAGTGGAGAATTACAATGGGCACCGCAGCCAGTCCAGACCTCTGGTTAAACCCATTCAGTCTTCCAGACGCCAAGTGACCCTAAATAAAAAATAAATTACATTTTATTTGTCACATGCGCCGAATACAACTACCTTACAGTAAAACGCTTACTTACAAGCCCTAAAATAACAATGCAGTTTTAAGAAAAATACACAAAAAATAGAATTAAAGAGCAGCTATATACAGGGCTATATGCAGGGCTATATACAGGGCTATATACAGGGCTATATACAGGGCGATATACAGGGCGATATACAGGGCTATATACAGGGCGATATACAGGGCTATATACAGGGCTATATACAGAGCTATATACAGGGCGATATACAGGGGGTACCAGTACAGTCATAGACGCTGCTGCTATGAAATATATATGTGCTTTCTGCAAAGTGTCGGCCGCTATGCGCGTGTGACCTTGTCAGCAGGCCCCTGTATTTTACAGAATGTGTGTCTGGGAAGTCTTAAGATTGATCATACAGTACATGTAGGTCCTTGACAGAATAGAATGCCAGCTGGCAGTCATTTGGACGCCTAAAGGAGTGGGGTGGAGAGTATACGGTTGATAATTGGGTCCACGGTCGATCATTTTGATATGAGAAATAGATCTAAATTGCTAGCAGACTTCTAATAAGCCAATGTAGGCAAGGCAAGCTGGCCAGGGCCTATCTGCTGTTCATTACACAAGTCTACATCTAAATATCCAAGGTTTTCTGTTACTTTCCTCCATTCTCTCCATTCACAGACCCTGAAACAGGACAGGAGAGAACCTGGAGTGTGTCTACAACATGGGGAATTAGGGTTCCTAATTTGTCCTGACCAGGGAAATGCAGATAGCTGGCCCTACCAGCTACCCGTCTACTGTACTATCCCTAGATACAGTATATCCTAACCAACCATATCTACTGTACTATCCCTAGATACAGTATATCCTAACCAACCATATCTACTGTACTATCCCTAGATACAGTATATCCTAAACAACCATATCTACTGTACTATCCCTAGATACAGTATATCCTTAACAACCATATCTACTGTACTATCCCTAGATACAGTATATCCTAAACAACCATATCTACTGTACTATCCCTAGATACAGTATATCCTTAACAACCATATCTACTGTACTATCCCTAGATACATCCTTAACAACCATATCTACTGTACTATCCCTAGATACATCCTTAACAACCATATCTACTGTACTATCCCTAGATACATCCTTAACAACCATATCTACTGTACTATCCCTAGATACAGTATATCCTTAACAACCATATCTACTGTACTATCCCTAGATACATCCTTAACAACCATATCTACTGTACTATCCCTAGATACAGTATATCCTAAACAACCATATCTACTGTACTATCCCTAGATACAGTATATCCTTAACAACCATATCTACTGTACTATCCCTAGATACAGTATATCCTTAACAACCATATCTACTGTACTATCCCTAGATACAGTATATCCTTAACAACCATATCTACTGTACTATCCCTAGATACATCCTTAACAACCATATCTACTGTACTATCCCTAGATACAGTATATCCTTAACAACCATATCTACTGTACTATCCCTAGATACATCCTTAACAACCATATCTACTGTACTATCCCTAGATACAGTATATCCTTAACAACCATATCTACTGTACTATCCCTAGATACAGTATATCCTAACCAACCATATCTACTGTACTATCCCTAGATACAGTATATCCTTAACAACCATATCTACTATACTATCCCTAGATACATCCTAAACAACTAAATATCTACTGTACTATCCCTAGATACAGTATATCCTTAACAACCATATCTACTGTACTATCCCTAGATACAGTATATCCTAAACAACCATATCTACTGTACAATCCCTAGATACATCCTTAACAACCATATCTACTGTACTATCCCTAGATACAGTATATCCTAAACAACCATATCTACTGTACTATCCCTAGATACAGTATATCCTAAACAACCATATCTACTGTACTATCCCTAGATACAGTATATCCTTAACAACCATATCTACTGTACTATCCCTAGATACATCCTTAACAACCATATCTACTGTACTATCCCTAGATACAGTATATCCTTAACAACCATATCTACTGTACTATCCCTAGATACAGTATATCCTAAACAACCATATCGACTGTACTATCCCTAGATACAGTATATCCTTAACAACCATATCTACTGTACTATCCCTAGATACAGTATATCCTAAACAACCATATCTACTGTACTATCCCTAGATACAGTATATCCTTAACAACCATATCTACTGTACTATCCCTAGATACAGTATATCCTAAACAACCATATCTACTGTACTATCCCTAGATACAGTATATCCTAAACAACCATATCTACTGTACTATCCCTAGATACATCCTTAACAACCATATCTACTGTACTATCCCTAGATACAGTATATCCTAAACAACCATATCTACTGTACTATCCCTAGATACAGTATATCCTAAACAACCATATCTACTGTACTATCCCTAGATACAGTATATCCTAAACAACCATATCTACTGTACTATCCCTAGATACAGTATATCCTAAACAACCATATCTACTGTACTATCCCTAGATACAGTATATCCTAAACAACCATATCTACTGTACTATCCCTAGATACAGTATATCCTAAACAACCATATCTACTGTACTATCCCTAGATACAGTATATCCTAAACAACCATATCTACTGTACTATCCCTAGATACAGTATATCCTTAACAACCATATCTACTGTACTATCCCTAGATACAGTATATCCTTAACAACCATATCTACTGTACTATCCCTAGATACAGTATATCCTAAACAACCATATCTACTGTACTATCCCTAGATACAGTATATCCTTAACAACCATATCTACTGTACTATCCCTAGATACAGTATATCCTAAACAACCATATCTACTGTACTATCCCTAGATACAGTATATCCTTAACAACCATATCTACTGTACTATCCCTAGATACAGTATATCCTTAACAACCATATCTACTGTACTATCCCTAGATACAGTATATCCTAAACAACCATATCTACTGTACTATCCCTAGATACATCCTTAACAACCATATCTACTGTACTATCCCTAGATACAGCATATCCTAAACAACCATATCTACTGTACTATCCCTAGATACAGTATATCCTAAACAACCATATCTACTGTACTATCCCTAGATACATCCTTAACAACCATATCTACTGTACTATCC
The DNA here is from genome assembly GCF_013265735.2 of Oncorhynchus mykiss. NCBI lineage: Eukaryota > Metazoa > Chordata > Actinopteri > Salmoniformes > Salmonidae > Oncorhynchus > Oncorhynchus mykiss. The sequence continues at coordinate 54,269,260 of NC_048585.1, read as the reverse complement.
CTAGATACAGTATATCCTAAACAACCATATCTACTGTACTATCCCTAGATACAGTATATCTTTAACAACCATATCTACTGTACTATCCCTAGATACAGTATATCCTTAACAACCATATCTACTGTACTATCCCTAGATACAGTATATCCTAAACAACCATATCTACTGTACTATCCCTAGATACATCCTTAACAACCATATCTACTGTACTATCCCTAGATACAGTATATCCTAAACAACCATATCTACTGTACTATCCCTAGATACAGTATATCCTTAACAACCATATCCCTAGGTACATCCTTAACAACCATATCTACTGTACTATCCCTAGATACAGTATATCCTAAACAACCATATATACTGTACTATCCCTAGATACATCCTTAACAACCATATCTACTGTACTATCCCTAGATACAGTATATCCTTAACAACCATATCCCTAGGTACATCCTTAACAACCATATCTACTGTACTATCCCTAGATACAGTATATCCTTAACAACCATATCTACTGTACTATCCCTAGATACAGTATATCCTAAACAACCATATCTACTGTACTATCCCTAGATACATCCTTAACAACCATATCTACTGTACTATCCCTAGATACAGTATATCCTAAACAACCATATCTACTGTACTATCCCTAGATACAGTATATCCTAACCAACCATATCTACTGTACTATCCCTAGATACAGTATATCCTAAACAACCATATCTACTGTACTATCCCTAGATACAGTATATCCTTAACAACCATATCTACTGTACTATCCCTAGATACATCCTTAACAACCATATCTACTGTACTATCCCTAGATACAGTATATCCTTAACAACCATATCTACTGTACTATCCCTAGATACATCCTAAACAACCATATATACTGTACTATCCCTAGATACATCCTAAACAACCATATCTACTGTACTATCCCTAGATACAGTATATCCTAAACAACCATATCTACTGTACTATCCCTAGATACAGTATATCCTAAACAAACATATCTACTGTACTATCCCTAGATACATCCTTAACAACCATATCTACTGTACTATCCCTAGATACATCCTTAACAACCATATCTACTGTACTATCCCTAGATACAGCATATCCTAAACAACCATATCTACTGTACTATCCCTAGATACAGTATATCCTTAACAACCATATCTACTGTACTATCCCTAGATACATCCTAAACAACCATATATACTGTACTATCCCTAGATACATCCTAAACAACCATATCTACTGTACTATCCCTAGATACAGTATATCCTAACCAACCATATCTACTGTACTATCCCTAGATACAGTATATCCTAAACAACCATATCTACTGTACTATCCCTAGATACAGTATATCCTAACCAACCATATCCCTAGATACATCCTTAACAACCATATCTACTGTACTATCCCTAGATACAGTATATCCTAACCAACCATATCCCTAGATACATTCTTAACAACCATATCTACTGTACTATCCCTAGATACAGTATATCCTAACCAACCATATCTACTGTACTATCCCTAGATACAGTATATCCTAACCAACCATATCTACTGTACTATCCCTAGATACAGTATATCCTAACCAACCATATCCCTAGCTATGACTACATTCCATTCCAATCTAACTCTGGAACATACACTAGACCCCTAGTGGACCTGCTCCTGGGCTACAGGGTACAGGGGTGGGCGTTGGTGGTATGTGTGTGCGTGGGGTGAGGTCAGTATCCCATCCCTGAGTGACGAAAAAAAGCCCTCGAGCTATGAAGGTTCTGGTTCAAGAACGAGAGAACAGAGAGAGGCCAAGAGAAAACACCCCGTTGAGAACATCTAAAACAGCTGCTATTGTCCCGTGTCCCCCCCCCAAAGGCCCCCAGACTGTCAAATAGACCCCGGCACATGGTTATTAGTGTATATTTACTGTCCAACCCCAACACTTCTATGAAGGAACCTATTTTGATAGGTTAATAATGACACTGATAGCTGATATCGCTAAATGTTGTTTCCCTTTATCTTGCAGTATATACTCTATGCATTTTCCCATCTGTGTGCATGAAGTTCATATGCCTCTTAGCTTGTATCGTGAGATTGGGCGTGTCCACAGTTTTGCTGGCAGTAGTCAATTCTCCCTTGTGTGAAAATGCTTATGTGATGTTATCATTCTCCATGAGTGCAAAAACAGGGCAGGGATAAACATCTGCTCAATGTTCTGCCAGAAAACCATCTCAGTGTATCTTTCATTTTGGACATACTGTGCTTGATTCACTAACTAACTAATTCATCTGCTGTCAGAAATTCAGACATAAGTGGACACTATGGAGGTCAAACATCAACAAAAACACCACCCATAGCATGTTGCTAATTAGCAACACTTGATAGCATTCCAAGCATAATCGTTAATTAGTTAGCGAAAAGCAGCATGATTAAATAGCACAGGGCTATATCTGAGGCTCTGTTTTATGTTAGCGCTGACGCTATCAGACGATCAGAGCCACTGAGGGGGTTACATTAAATGAATACCCTTGTGTAGCATAGCGCTAATTACAACTAGCTAGCGAAACGCTTATGGTTACCCCTTCAGAACTGGCACCGTTAGCTGTCTGGCTAACACCCATACTCGCTCTAATTGGTGATAAGAAGACAGGGAGGTTATACTTGATATGGTTGATTCTCTTCCAGATCATGAGGAAGGTTGGATGTTTTTCTGATACAGCCAACCCTGTCGCTGTCGGCCTAAGACTGGAGCCTGAGGTAGGAAGTTGTTTCTGACTACTGACTGACACAGGGTCAGATATCTTTTTATCCATCTAATGGATTGGAGGTAGGGTCACCTACTGTATTCCTAGATCTGGACTTCAGAGTAACTTTTACCTCAAGCTCTGTAGTCCAGTCAGTCCACATCTGGAAGTGTTTTTGTCAAAATGGGCTCCCATCATCCCTTATGATACATGACAAATTCTGGCAGTATAAATCGGACAACTAGATGGAAATTTAATTTCTGGATTGCATTCCTGCTGTGGAATTCTGGGAAGGGCAACATAAGACTTCCTGTTAAGGGGGGTGGGTGAGGTAGGTTCCGTCCCTGTATACCCTATAGAGACTCTAGGGGGTTGGGTTAGGGTGTGGAAAGACCCCCACCGGTGCCTCTCCCTGTCAGTGTTCAGTCTAAGGGGTATTAATAGCCCCGTGTATAAACGCCTGACATTTTGTTAACTAGCCTCACACTTCCTAATTAACCCACGTCCTCACACTCCTCAGACCTGGGGGAACATGACCTGTGTTTCCTATTGGAAACCACATTGGCAAATACATAAAACATGTATACTGTACATACTGTATTTCAGGCATAAACCGAAATAAAAAGCAGGGGAGTATTAAAAACTGTATTCAAATCCCAAAGAAAAGTATGTCAAATCTGCTGGTGCAAGTGTCAGAATCGTTAGTGAGTGCATAATCATCACACTTAGCAGAATGCCCCTTGGGACAGACTTAATGGCTCCCTATGAATCACAAAACCACTCAGAAAGGGATAAACACTTCAACATGGAGAGGATCATCTCTTCAGACAGTATCACTCACATCCCACTGGGCAAAAACTGGTTGAATCAACATTATTTCCACGTCATTTCAACCAAAAAAAGTCAATAGGCTGATGTTGAATCAACATGGGAAACTGATTAGAACAACGTCAGGGAATGTAGTATTTTTTCCACATTGAATTCACAATAGTTGACAACTCAACCAAATGTTAACGCAAACGAGATGTTAAACAGCTATATGGTGCCCTGTTCTCTCCTCCCTCGTTCCTACAGAACATGATGAATGCCCTGTTCTCTCCTCCCTCGTTCCTACAGAACAGGATGAATGCCCTGTTCTCTCCTCCCTCGTTCCTACAGAACAGGATGAATGCCCTGTTCTCTCCTCGTTCCTAGATGAGAGGATGAATGCCCTGTTCTCTCCTCCCTCGTTCCTAGAGGAGAGGATTAATGCCCTGTTCTCTCCTCCCTCGTTCCTAGAGGAGAGGATGAATGCCCTGTTCCCTCCTCCCTCGTTCCTAGAGGAGAGGATGAATGCCCTGTTCTCTCCTCCCTCGTTCCTAGAGGAGAGGATGAATGCCCTGTTCTCTCCTCCCTCGGTCCTACAGAACAGGATGAATGCCCTGTTCCCTCCTCCCTCGTTCCTAGAGGAGAGGATTAATGCCCTGTTCTCTCCTCCCTCGTTCCTAGAGGAGAGGATGAATGCCCTGTTCCCTCCTCCCTCGTTCCTAGAGGAGAGGATGAATGCCCTGTTCTCTCCTCCCTCGTTCCTACAGAACAGGATAAATGCCCTGTTCTCTCCTCCCTCATTCCTAGAGGAGAGGATGAATGCCCTGTTCCCTCCTCCCTCGTTCCTAGAGGAGAGGATGAATGCCCTGTTCCCTCCTCCCTCGTTCCTACAGAACAGTATGAATGCCCTGTTCTCTCCTCCCTCGTTCCTAGAGAAGAGGATGAATGCCCTGTTCCCTCCTCCCTCGTTCCTAGAGGAAAGGATGAATGCCCTGTTCTCTCCTCCCTCGTTCCTAGAGGAGAGGATGAATGCCCTGTTCCCTCCTCCCTCGTTCCTAGAGGAGAGGATGAATGCCCTGTTCTCTCCCCCCTCGTTCCTAGAGGAGAGGATGAATGCCCTGTTCCCTCCTCCCTCGTTCCTAGAGGAGAGGATGAATGCCCGGGCGGTGTCCAGTGGCGTTACACACTGATGTAAGAATAAACGCGATAAAATGCAGGAAGCGCCCGACATTGTCCCGACCCTTGTCGTTTCCTAGCAACACTGCCTGTGTTCATAACAACATTCAAGCCCCTAGTAAAAGACAGCGGCCTTACAGAGTGCAATGGAGGTGACAGATAGAGGAGGATAACAGCAGGAGGGAGGGGATGGGCTGAATATGAGATCACAGCACCCGGCTCTTCAGCCACTCACTCACTCACACACATACACACACTAAAGAGACAAAACAGGAAGCCCAGACCCTGCTGGTCTATGATTGCTTTGACCTGCCCCATCTGCCCTGTTTCCTATGGTAGTGTTCTGGTGAAGGAGATATGGTGTTCTGGTGAAGGAGATATGGTGTTCTGGTGAAGGAGATATGGTAGAGTGTGTGTGTGTCCATTGCCATAGAGGAAATCCAGTAGCTAGTGGAAATGCTCATAGTAGGGTAGGGTCAAGGTTGAACTTACCTTTGCAGACGAAGCACTTGATGTGGAAGTGTTTGTTCTGCACGCGCAGCACCTCTCCCTTGCAGGCCTTGCCACAGTTCTGACAGGGGACAGAGCTGCTGCCGCCGCTGCCCTGCTTCCCCTGCTTCCCCTGCTTCCCCTGCTCCAGAGGGCTGTGGACAGCCTGCTGGTGAAATACTGAAACACACAGAGAGACACAGAGAGGTTAGATGGGTGTGTTCTGTGCATATGCATAGAACAAACGCACACACACACATGCATTTGGAGAGTCACGTGTAGAAACACATGCTCAGTCATAAACCAAAAACATTCATGACTCATAAAAAAACAAATGCACATTTGCATACTCATACATATGCACCCGTACACACACACAAACTGATTACAAAAGCATGTTGGAATCTTCAAATAGATCGAAGGCCTGCACATGGTATGCACTGTTCTAAATATGCCCAGTATGTGTAGTGGGAAAGATATGACCAGATGATCAGTACATCAAGTGTCTCACACGGACAGACAGACAGACAGACAGACAGACAGACAGACAGACAGACAGACAGACAGACAGACAGACAGACAGAGAGAGAGACAGAGAGAGAGAGAGAGAGAGAGAGATAGAGAGAGAGAGAGAGAGAGAGAGAGAGAGGGAGAGAGAGAGAGACAGAGAGAGACAGAGAGAGAGAGAGAGAGAGAGAGAGAGAGGCAGGGAGAGAGAGAGAGAGAGAGAGGCAGGGAGAGAGAGAGAGAGAGAGAGAGAGAGAGAGACAGAGACAGAGACAGAGATAGAGAGAGAGAGACAGAGAGAGAGAGAGAGAGAGAGAGAGAGAGAGAGGGAGAGAGAGACAGAGAGAGAGAGAGAGGGAGAGAGACAGAGAGAGAGAGAGAGAGAGAGAGAGAGAGAGAAAGGAGAGAGAAAAAAGGAAAGGAAAGGAGAGAGAGAGAGAAAAGAACACCCAACCCAAAAAGGCCTGTGGTGTTGATGGTATCCTCAATGACAACAAATTCCAATTGGCTATACTAAAACTCTTTAACATCATACTTAGCTCTGGCATCTTCCCCAATATTTGGAACCAAGGACTGATCACCCCAATCCACAAAAGTGGAGACAAATTTGACCCCAATAACTACCGTGGAATATGTGTCAACAGTAACCTTGGGAAAATCCTCTGCATTATTATTAACAGCAGACTCGTACATTTCCTCAATGAAAACAATGTACTGAGGAAATGTCAAATTGGCTTTTTACCAAATTACCGTACAACAGACCATGTATTCACCCTGCACACCCTAATTGACAACCAAACAAACCAAAACAAAGGCAAAGTCTTCTCATGCTTTGTTGATTTCAAAAAAGCCTTTGACTCAATCTGGCATGAGGGTCTGCTATACAAACTGATGGAAAGTGGTGTTGGGGGTAAAACATACGACATTATAAAATCCATGTACACAAACAACAAGTGTGCGGTTAAAATTGGCAAAAAACACACATTTCTTCACACAGGGTCGTGGGGTTAGACAGGGATGCAGCTTAAGCCCCACCCTCTTCAACATATATATCAACGAATTGGCGCGGGCACTAGAAAAGTCTGCAGCACCCGGCCTCCCCCTGCTAGAATCCGAAGTCAAATGTCTGCTGTTTGCCGATGATCTGGTGCTTCTGTCACCAACCAAGGAGGGCCTACAGCAGCACCTAGATCTTATGCACAGATTCTGTCAGACCTGGGCCCTGACAGTAAATCTCAGTAAGACCAAAATAATGGTGTTCCAAAAAAGGTCCAGTCACCAGGACCACAAATACAAATTCCATCTAGACACTGTTGCCCTAGAGCACACAAAAAACTATACATACCTTGGCCTAAACATCAGCGCCACAGGTAACTTCCACAAAGCTGTGAACGATCTGAGAGACAAGGCAAGAGGGGCATTCTATGCCATCAAAATAAACATAAATTTCAACATACCAATTAGGATTTGGCTAAAAATACTTGAATCAGTCATAGAGCCCATTGCCCTTTATGGTTGTGAGGTCTGGGGTCCGCTCACCAACCAAGACTTCACAAAATGGGACAAACCAAATTGAGACTCTGCACGCAGAATTCTGCAAAAATATCCTCCGTGTACAACGTAGAACACCAAATAATGCATGCAGAGCAGAATTAGGCCGATACCCACTAATTATCAAAATCCAGAAAAGAGCAGTTAAATTCTACAACCACCTAAAAGGAAGTGATTCACAAACCTTCCATAACAAAGCCATCACCTACAGAGAGATGAACCTGGAGAAGAGTCCCCTAAGCAAGCTGGTCCTGGGGCTCTGTTCACAAACACAAACACACCCTACAGAGCCCCAGGACAACAGCACAATTAGACCCAACCAAATCATGAGAAAACAAAAAGATAATTACTTGACACATTGGAAAGAATTAACAAAAAAACAGAGCAAACTAGAATGCTATTTGGCCCTAAACAGAGAGTACACAGCGGCAGAATACCTGACCACTGTGACTGACCCAAAATTAAGGAAAGCTTTGACTATGTACAGACTCAGTGAGCATAGCCTTGCTATTGAGAAAGGCCGCCGTAGGCAGACATGGCTCTCAAGAGAAGACAGGCTATGTGCTCACTGCCCACAAAATGAGGTGGAAACTGAGCTGCACTTCCTAACCTCCTGCCCAATGTATGACCATATTAGAGAGACATATTTCCCTCAGATTACACAGATCCACAAAGAATTCGAAAACAAATCCAAATTTGAAAAACACCCATATCTAATGGGTGAAATTCCACAGTGTGCCATCACAGCAGCAAGATTTGTGACCTGTTGCCACGAGAAAAGGGCAACCAGTGAAGAACACACACCATTGTAAATACAACCCATATTTATGCTTATTTATTTTATCTTGTGTCCTTTAACCATTTGTACATTGTTAAAACACTGTATATATATATAATATGACATTTGTAATGTCTTTACTGTTTTAAAACCTCTTTATGTGTAATGTTTACTGTTAATTTTTGTTGTTTTTCACTTTATATATTCACTTTGTATGTTGTCTACCTCACTTGCTTTGGCAATGTTAACACATGTTTCCCAT
>NC_048585.1:54238419-54253419 GCF_013265735.2 Oncorhynchus mykiss | reverse complement strand
GTCAGGGTGTGACGAGGGGGGTATAGGTGTTTTTGTCCTGTCTAGGGTTTTTCTATGTTTATGGGGTTTTTCTGGTCTAGGTGTTTATATGGCTATGGTTGCCTAAATTGGTTCTCAATCAGAGGCAGCTGTTTATCGTTGTCTCTGATTGGGGACCATATTTAGGTAGCCATATGCCTTGGATAGTTTGTGGGTTATTGTCTATGTGTAGTTGCATGTTAGCACTAGTTGTTTATAGCTTCACGGTCATTTATTTTTTGTTGTTTTTGGTTAGTTTGTTTAAGTGTTCTTCGTGTTTTTTGTTAATAAGAATGTATTCTAATCACGCTGCGCCTTGTCCTCATCGTTACGATGAACGTGACAGAGACAAACAGGTCCTCATGAATTTACAAAGAAACAGACATTTTCACCTCCCACAAGGCTGGAGGTGTGGTGCTGGTTTCTCATATTTCATGTTCCAAATTCATTGTCTTTGAATAAGGTTATGGCCAAGCAGAGTGACCCTAAAATCTGCTTTATATTAAAATCCAGATTTCCAGATGACCAGATCAATTGCATGAAAGTACAACAGGCATAAAATATAATCCAAACATCGAAGATATTCATCTCTATGACGATATTCTAACAATCTGACACATTAGAAGCCCGCTGCTTGTCAATGAGAAGCAGAAGTCTTTCTTAGTGTAGTTTAAGCTACCAGTGTTCAGCATGTGAATTTGCTGCTTCCAATAAGGCCAAGAATTTGGGGGAAGTGAAGTCATGTGTCCTTATAAAATGGTCTGGGGCACTTCAAAAGGGCCTGAGTTGATTGTAACCATGTGGCACAGCCATGGTCCAGCTGAGACTATTCTATTGGAGGAAATGGGGGTCTGTCTCTCTCTCTCACACTCACTCACTCACTCACTCAGCCGGACCAGCATGCACTGCTCCTGGCACGCACCTGTTGAGGGGATCCTGTGTCGTTCACTTCCTGTCAGGACAATAAATAAGGCTTGGGGTGATGGAGGGGTCCAAGATGATTTGTTAACCAGATGTTCCTATAGGGGGCAGCATCTATTGTAAGGGGTACAGTAGCAGTTTAGGCCTAAAGTAGATACACTATGAAGAGAACTCAACCACTGAAGGAGTGCTCTTGACACACAAAGAATACAATGTGCTATGAAGAGCCTCCACTCTGTGTGCCCATCCCATAACTCTCTCTCTCTTTCTCTCCCTCTCTCCTTTTTTTCTACCTCTCTTTCTCCAGAGCCCACCTAATGGATGTTCAGGCAGTGTAGGCCTGGGCCACAGATGACCTGTTCATCAATCACCTTGCTCTCACTCTGCTTCGTCGCTGACCGTCACAAACCCACAGTGCCGCTCTCCCACAGCCAGAGAACAATCTGAGCTATGAACCACTAAAGACCATGGGGCCCTGCCATCTAGGCCCCCCCCCCCCCCCACACACACACACACACACAGGCAGGCATTTTTTCTTAGGTTAGTCGATAGTATGTCAGCAGTCAGTGTGGTCCAGATGGGCGGCCATCTTGGATTCCTCTTCCAGGACTCATGCTCCCCCGCCTAAAAATAGCCTGTTCCCTTAACCCACGGGGATTCCATGGTGCTCTGCAACATTCCAGGCAGGGTCCATCTGCGGGGCTGGCGGGGGTGGGAGATTAGAATGCTCGAGTTACTACCACCGCAGGGGTGTTTTCTGGTGGACAACACATTCGACCTTGGGATGTTGGCTATCGCAACCTCAAAGGGGATTTAGATCCTCTTCATTTAGGAATGATTTATTCTAACATGGATATTGACATCAGGGAGCCAGCCGGAGCCAGCCGGAGCCAGAAATGTCCAGAAAAGCTGGCATGTGCAGCAGCTAGGATAGAGACAAGTGGCAGAATGCCAAAATAGCAGAGAGAGAGAGAGAGTTGCTGAAGCTGAGGATGAAGAGCTTCTCTTCAGCTTGTGATATCATGCAGATCAACACAAATGATTACAATCAGATGTATTTATTTATTATTATTTTTATATTTTACCCATTTTTTTCTCCCCAATTTTGTGGTATCCAATTGGTAGTTACAGTCTTGTCTCATCGCTGCAACTCCCGGTTGGACTCGGGATTTGGACGAGAGCCATGCGTCCCCCTGAAACACAACCCAACCAAGCCACACTGCTTCTTGACACAATGCCCGCTTAACCCGGAAGCCAGCCGCACTAATGTGTCGGAGGAAACACCGTACACCTGGCGACCGTGTTAGCGTGCATTACGCCCGGCCCGCCACAGGAGTCACTAGTGCGCGATGGGACAAGGACATCCCTGCCGGCCAAGCCCTCCCCTAACCCGGATGACACTGGGCCAATTGTGCGCCGCCCCATGGGTCTCCCCGTTGCGGCTTGCTGCGACAGAGCCTGGACTCGAACCCAGAAACTCTATTGGCACAGCTAGCACTGCGATGCAGAGCCTTAGACCACTGCACCACTCGGGAAGCCTTCACAATCAGATTTAAAATGGAAAATGTATAATGTAAAAACTACAACTCAGGTTATGTGAGGTGACTCTGTCTTACAACCTCCCCATTGGCGGATTCAAGAAAGGTTGTCACAAGAGCAATACAGGCTCACAGACACACCTGTGCTGTCATGCCTGGCACTCAAGAGAATCCAAGATGGCGTAGCAGTCAGACGTCTTTGTCTTTGTCCTGTCGTGTCCCTTGTATATATATTTTTATATATTTTTCTTCGCATATCTTTAAAAAATGTTTTTCCTAAACCTCAACTTCTAAATACTCTCCTGCAACCCGCCTCACCCAATGTGGCGTGGATCAGTTTTTTCTTTCTAAAGTATTTCTATTTACTTCAGATCTGGAATCCCTCAACTGAAGCTAGCTGGCTAACTACCTACCAGCTATCAGTCAGCAAACCATTGCTAGCGGTCATCAGCTAACCTCTAGCTCAGAAAGCTCTCGCCAGTTCGAACAACATAACTCAAACCAGAGCATAACGGACCTATTTTTTTTTCTTTCCATATCACCGGATTCCTACCGCAACCTCTGAACATTTCCATCTGGATCTTCACAACTAGCTAACCGCAATCCCGGGTGACTACTCCTGGCTAGCGTTTCCATCCCGGAGCAAGCACCAATTAGCCTGAAGCTACCACCGAAGACCACTCCTGGGCTACATATATCCGGACCCCTTCCAACAGGCACAACCTCCGCTGAAGGCCCATTCTGCTAACCGCGGCCTGCTAGCTACCTAGAGCTACTTGGAACCCTACTAATCCACGACTGGTTTAACGACGTCACCGCACGAAATTTGCATCCTGTAGTACTTACTCAAAAAAGTTCTGGGACACTGTAGAGTCCATGGAGAATAAGAGCACCATGTGTAACTGTGTTGTTGTATGTGTCACACTGCTTTGCTTTATCTTGGCCAGGTCGCAGTTGCAAACGAGAACTTGTTCTCAACTAGCCCACCTGGTTAAATAAAGGTGTTCTCAACTAGCCTACCTGGTTAAATAAATAAATAAAGGTGTTCTCAACTAGCCCACCTGGTTAAATAAAGGTGTTCTCAACTAGCCCACCTGGTTAAATAAAGGTGTTCTCAACTAGCCTACCTGGTTAAATAAAGGTGTTCTCAACTAGCCTACCTGGTTAAATAAAGGTGTTCTCAACTAGCCCACCTGGTTAAATAAAGGTGTTCTCAACTAGCCTACCTGGTTAAATAAAGGTGAAATAAAACATTTAAAAATCTGACATGCATTTGACCTATGACCTATAACCTCAAGGTCAAATACCACAGAGAGTTTTGGTCTCTGACCTTGCATGGAAATGAACCCTAGAACGAATTCCTTTTAAAGGTAGGTCATACTGAAATCACCATAGACAAAGCAAGAGTGAGAGACAATGTGAAAGAGATCGCTAAGAGGATAGGGTCTCTAGGAAAGAGTCTCATACACATTCTTCTAAATGTAATATTTCTCAATATTAGTTTTGTTTCAGACCTTTTGATTCCTACCCTGCACATGGAAGATAAACTTTGACATTAATGTGAAGTCATGTGTTGCTGCAACATCCAGCAGGTGTTTCTAGAAGAAGAAAACAATGTGCGTGTCAGATTACAATTTGGAAGGACATCAAATGTTGATGCCCCGAAGCCATTGACTTATAAGTGCCATTCCATCTCACTGTCTCTCTCTCCCTCACCACGTCAAGTTCTCCAATGTTACCCTGCTCCTCCGCACACTCCACTGGCTTCCAGTCGAAGCTCGTATCCACTACAAGACCATGGTACTTCAGAGGAACTGACCTCCCTACCTTCAGGACATGCTCAAACCCTACACCCCAACCCAAGTACTCCGTTCTGCCACCTGTGGTCTCTTGGCCCTCCCACCCCTATGGGAGGGTAACTGCCACTCAGCCCAGTCCAAGCTCTTCTCTGTCCTGGCATCCCGATGGTGGAACCAGCTTCCCCCTGAATCTAGGACAGCAGAGTCCCTGCCCATCTTCCGAAAACATCTGAAACCCTAAACCCTAATCTTAAATAATCCCACAGCAACCCCCCCCCCCCCCCTCGATTGATTATGTATATTTTGTGGTCATAAAGATAATTTATGAAAAATCTCGATTTAACAAACTATCTGATTAGCTAACATTAGCCAACTCGCTGTACATTTAGCTTGCTATACAGCATTTTACATTTGTATGAATTATAATTCATGTTGTTTCATGTTTTAGGGACTCCTGAGCAAACCAGCAAACCAGGCTGTCATCTTGTGAAACCCAGTGGGTGTAAACTGAATGTAACATTTTGTGAGCTTGCCTCGCTGTTCATTAAGACATATTTCAACGTCAGTCACTTGTCATTTTTTTTCATTGTAGTCCTGTTAATGTTAACGTTAGAGATTGAAGATATCTGCCAATGCAGGTAACGTAGCTTGAAGAAGAACAGGAGAGCCTCACTCTAGGAGCCCAGATGTAATAATGTAATAACCAAGCTGTCTTCATCAGGGTAACAGTCTAATAACCAAGCTGTCTTCATCAGGGTAACAGTCTAATAACCAAGCTGTCTTCATCAGGGTAACAGTCTAATAACCAAGCTGTCTTCATCAGGGTAACAGTCTAATAATCAAGCTGTCTTCATCAGGGTAACATAGTCTAATAACCAAGCTGTCTTCATCAGGGTAACAGTCTAATAACCAAGCTGTCTTCATCAGGGTAACATAGTCTAATAACCAAGCTGTCTTCATCAGGGTAACAGTCTAATAACCAAGCTGTCTTCATCAGGGTAACAGTCTAATAACCAAGCTGTCTTCATCAGGGTAACATAGTCTAATAACCAAGCTGTCTTCATCAGGGTAACAGTCTAATAACCAAGCTGTCTTCATCAGGGTAACAGTCTAATAACCAAGCTGTCTTCATCAGGGTAACATAGTTTAATAACCAAGCTGTCTTCATCAGGGTAACATAGTCTAATAACCAAGCTGTCTTCATCAGGGTAACATAGTCTAATAACCAAGCTGTCTTCATCAGGGTAACAGTCTAATAACCAAGCTGTCTTCATCAGGGTAACATAGTCTAATATCCAAGCTGTCTTCATCAGGGTAACAGTCTAATAACCAAACTGTCTTCATCAGGGTAACAGTCTAATAACCAAGCTGTCTTCATCAGGGTAACATAGTCTAATAACCAAGCTGTCTTCATCAGGGTAACATAGTCTAATAACCAAGCTGTCTTCATCAGGGTAACATAGTCTAATAACCAAGCTGTCTTCATCAGGGTAACATAGTTTAATAACCAAGCTGTCTTCATCAGGGTAACAGTCTAATAACCAACCTGTCTTCATCAGGGTAACATAGTCTAATAACCAAGCTGCCTTCATCTTGGTAACAGTCTAATAACCAAGCAGTCTTCATCAGGGTAACAGTCTAATAACCAAGCTGTCTTCATCAGGGTAACAGTCTAATAACCAAGCTGTCTTCATCAGGGTAACAGAGTATAATAACCAAGCTGTCTTCATCAGGGTAACAGTCTAATAACCAAGCTGTCTTCATCAGGGTAACATAGTCTAATAACCAAGCTGTCTTCATCAGGGTAACATAGTCTAATAACCAAGCTGTCTTCATCAGGGTAACACAGTCTAATAACCAAGCTGTCTTCATCAGGGTAACATAGTCTAATAACCAAGCTGTCTTCATCAGGGTAACATAGTCTAATAATCAAGCTGTCTTCATCAATGTAACATAGTCTAATAACCAAGCTGCCTTCATCAGGGTAACAGTCTAATAACCAAGCTGTCTTCATCAGGGTAACATAGTCTAATAACCAAGCTGTCTTCATCAGGGTAACAGTCTAATAACCAAGCTGTCTTCATCAGGGTAACAGTCTAATAACCAAGCTGTCTTCATCAGGGTAACATAGTCTAATAACCAAGCTGTCTTCATCAGGGTAACATAGTCTAATAACCAAGCTGTCTTCATCAGGGTAACATAGTCTAATAACCAAGCTGTCTTCATCAGGGTAACATAGTTTAATAACCAAGCTGTCTTCATCAGGGTAACAGTCTAATAACCAAGCTGTCTTCATCAGGGTAACATAGTCTAATAACCAAGCTGCCTTCATCATGGTAACAGTCTAATAACCAAGCTGTCTTCATCAGGGTAACAGTCTAATAACCAAGCTGTCTTCATCAGGGTAACAGTCTAATAACAAAGCTGTCTTCATCAGGGTAACATAGTCTAATAACCAAGCTGTCTTCATCAGGGTAACAGTCTAATAACCAAGCTGTCTTCATCAGGGTAACATAGTCTAATAACCAAGCTGTCTTCATCAGGGTAACATAGTCTAATAACCAAGCTGTCTTCATCAGGGTAACACAGTCTAATAACCAAGCTGTCTTCATCAGGGTAACAGTCTAATAACCAAGCTGTCTTCATCAGGGTAACATAGTCTAATAACCAAGCTGTCTTCATCAGGGTAACATAGTCTAATAACCAAGCTGTCTTCATCAGGGTAACATAGTCTAATAACCAAGCTGTCTTCATCAGGGTAACATAGTTTAATAACCAAGCTGTCTTCATCAGGGTAACAGTCTAATAACCAAGCTGTCTTCATCAGGGTAACATAGTCTAATAACCAAGCTGCCTTCATCTTGGTAACAGTCTAATAACCAAGCAGTCTTCATCAGGGTAACAGTCTAATAACCAAGCTGTCTTCATCAGGGTAACAGTCTAATAACCAAGCTGTCTTCATCAGGGTAACAGAGTATAATAACCAAGCTGTCTTCATCAGGGTAACAGTCTAATAACCAAGCTGTCTTCATCAGGGTAACATAGTCTAATAACCAAGCTGTCTTCATCAGGGTAACATAGTCTAATAACCAAGCTGTCTTCATCAGGGTAACACAGTCTAATAACCAAGCTGTCTTCATCAGGGTAACATAGTCTAATAACCAAGCTGTCTTCATCAGGGTAACATAGTCTAATAATCAAGCTGTCTTCATCAATGTAACATAGTCTAATAACCAAGCTGCCTTCATCAGGGTAACAGTCTAATAACCAAGCTGTCTTCATCAGGGTAACATAGTCTAATAACCAAGCTGTCTTCATCAGGGTAACAGTCTAATAACCAAGCTGTCTTCATCAGGGTAACAGTCTAATAACCAAGCTGTCTTCATCAGGGTAACATAGTCTAATAACCAAGCTGTCTTCATCAGGGTAACATAGTCTAATAACCAAGCTGTCTTCATCAGGGTAACATAGTCTAATAACCAAGCTGTCTTCATCAGGGTAACATAGTTTAATAACCAAGCTGTCTTCATCAGGGTAACAGTCTAATAACCAAGCTGTCTTCATCAGGGTAACATAGTCTAATAACCAAGCTGCCTTCATCATGGTAACAGTCTAATAACCAAGCTGTCTTCATCAGGGTAACAGTCTAATAACCAAGCTGTCTTCATCAGGGTAACAGTCTAATAACAAAGCTGTCTTCATCAGGGTAACATAGTCTAATAACCAAGCTGTCTTCATCAGGGTAACAGTCTAATAACCAAGCTGTCTTCATCAGGGTAGCATAGTCTAATAACCAAGCTGCCTTCATCAGGGTAACAGTCTAATAACCAAGCTGTCTTCATCAGGGTAACATAGTCTAATAACCAAGCTGTCTTCATCAGGGTAACATAGTCTAATAACCAAGCTGTCTTCATCAAGGTAACAGTCTAATAACCAAGCTGTCTTCATCAGGGTAACATAGTCTAATAACCAAGCTGTCTTCATCAGGGTAACAGTCTGATAACCAAGCTGTCTTCATCAGGGTAACAGTCTATTAACCAAGCTGTCTTCATCAGGGTAACAGTCTAATAACCAAGCTGTCTTCATCAAGGTAACATAGTCTAATAACCAAGCTGCCTTCATCAGGATAACAGTCTAATAACCAAGCTGTCTTCATCAGGGTAACATAGTCTAATAACCAAGCTGTCTTCATCAGGGTAACAGTCTAATAACCAAGCTGTCTTCATCAGGGTAACAGTCTAATAACCAAGCTGTCTTCATCAGGGTAACATAGTCTAATAACCAAGCTGTCTTCATCAGGGTAACAGTCTAATAACCAAGCTGTCTTCATCAGGGTAACAGTCTAATAACCAAGCTGTCTTCATCAGGGTAACATAGTCTAATAACCAAGCTGTCTTCATCAGGGTAACATAGTCTAATAACCAAGCTGTCTTCATCAGGGTAACATAGTCTAATAACCAAGCTGTCTTCATCAGGGTAACATAGTTTAATAACCAAGCTGTCTTCATCAGGGTAACAGTCTAATAACCAACCTGTCTTCATCAGGGTAACATAGTCTAATAACCAAGCTGCCTTCATCTTGGTAACAGTCTAATAACCAAGCAGTCTTCATCAGGGTAACAGTCTAATAACCAAGCTGTCTTCATCAGGGTAACAGTCTAATAACCAAGCTGTCTTCATCAGGGTAACATAGTATAATAACCAAGCTGTCTTCATCAGGGTAACAGTCTAATAACCAAGCTGTCTTCATCAGGGTAACATAGTCTAATAACCAAGCTGTCTTCATCAGGGTAACATAGTCTAATAACCAAGCTGTCTTCATCAGGGTAACAGTCTAATAACCAAGCTGTCTTCATCAGGGTAACAGTCTAATAACCAAGCTGTCTTCATCAGGGTAACATAGTCTAATAACCAAGCTGTCTTCATCAGGGTAACATAGTCTAATAACCAAGCTGTCTTCATCAGGGTAACAGTCTAATAACCAAGCTGTCTTCATCAGGGTAACATAGTCTAATAACCAAGCTGTCTTCATCAGGGTAACATAGTCTAATAACCAAGCTGTCTTCATCAGGGTAAAATAGTCTAATAACCAAGCTGTCTTCATCAGGGTAACATAGTCTAATAACCAAGCTGTCTTCATCAGGGTAACATAGTTTAATAACCAAGCTGTCTTCATCAGGGTAACAGTCTAATAACCAAGCTGTCTTCATCAGGGTAACATAGTCTAATAACCAAGCTGCCTTCATCATGGTAACAGTCTAATAACCAAGCAGTCTTCATCAGGGTAACAGTCTAATAACCAAGCTGTCTTCATCAGGGTAACAGTCTAATAACCAAGCTGTCTTCATCAGGGTAACATAGTATAATAACCAAGCTGTCTTCATCCGGGTAACAGTCTAATAACCAAGCTGTCTTCATCAGGGTAACATAGTCTAATAACCAAGCTGTCTTCATCAGGGTAACATAGTCTAATAACCAAGCTGTCTTCATCAGGGTAACATAGTCTAATAACCAAGCTGTCTTCATCAGGGTAACATAGTCTAATAACCAAGCTGTCTTCATCAGGGTAACATAGTCTAATAACCAAGCTGTCTTCATCAGGGTAACAGTCTATTAACCAAGCTGTCTTCATCAGGGTAACAGTCTAATAATCAAGCTGTCTTCATCAATGTAACATAGTCTAATAACCAAGCTGTCTTCATCAGGGTAACATAGTCTAATAACCAAGCTGTCTTCATCAGGGTAACATAGTCTAATAACCAAGCTGTCTTCATCAGGGTAACATAGTCTAATAACCAAGCTGTCTTCATCAGGGTAACATAGTCTAATAACCAAGCTGTCTTCATCAGGGTAACATAGTCTAATAACCAAGCTGTCTTCATCAGGGTAACAGTCTAATAACCAAGCTGTCTTCATCAGGGTAACATAGTCGAATAACCAAGCTGTCTTCATCAGGGTAACAGTCTAATAACCAAGCTGTCTTCATCAGGGTAACATAGTCTAATAACCAAGCTGTCTTCATCAGGGTAACATAGTCTAATAACCAAGCTGTCTTCATCAGGGTAACAGTCTAATAACCAAGCTGTCTTCATCAGGGTAACATAGTCTAATAACCAAGCTGTCTTCATCAGGGTAACAGTCTAATAACCAAGCTGTCTTCATCAGGGTAACAGTCTAATAACCAAGCTGTCTTCATCAGGGTAACATAGTCTAATAACCAAGCTGTCTTCCTCAGGGTAACAGTCTAATAACCAAGCTGTCTTCATCAGGGTAACAGTCTAATAACCAAGCTGTCTTCATCAGGGTAACATAGCCGTAGCCTTCTCGTATCTTGCTTATTGTGTAGATAAAGATACCTGTATTGTACGGATGTGGAGCTATGTTGCCGACCTGTGTATGGACCCTAAACATTTGGTATTCGTATTAGTTCTGAACAGTGGTTTGAATTGTTCTAGCTCCCTCCCTCCCTCCCTCCCTCCCTCTCTCCCTCTCTCCCTCTCTCCCTCTCTCCCTCCCTCCCTCTCTCCCTCCCTCCCTCCCTCCCTCCCTCCCTCCCTCCCTCCCTCCCTCCCTCCCTCTCTCTCTCCCTCCCTCCCTCCCTCCCTCCCTCCCTCCCTTCCTTCCTCAATCCCTCCCTCCCTCCCTCCCTCCCTTCCTTCCTCAATCCCTCCCTCCCTCCCTCCCTCCCTCCCTCCCTCCCTCCCTCCCTCCCTCCCTCCCTCCCTCCCTCCCTCCTTCCTTCCTCCCTCACTCCCTCCCTCCCTCCCTTCCTTCCTTCCTCCCTCCCTCCCTCCCACCCTCCCTCCCTTCCTTCCTTCCTTCCTTCCTTCCTCACTCCCTCCCTCCCTCCCTCCCTCCCTCCCTCCCTCCCTCCCTCCCTCCCTCCCTCCCTCCCTCCCTCCCTCCCTCCCTCTCATGACTGAGCATGTAACAGGGTTAATATAACTGATTAGGACAGCTGCAAGCTCAGTACTTGAGGACGACACTCAAATAGGAACCTCTTTAAATTGCGGTTTACATCTGAGACGTGACAGAATCAACACTGTATGAGTAGGCTTACGACAGTAAAGTGTGACAGAGATATCAAAGCTTCGGCACAGTGGGTTCAGAGCAGTGCAACGTTGAAAGGGACTATAAGCTATGTGTCAGTCTATAGACTATGTGTCAGTCTATAGACTATGTGTCAGCCTATAGACTATGTGTCAGCCTATAGACTATGTGTCAGTCTATAGACTATGTGTCAGTCTATAGACTATGTGTCAGCCTATAGACTATGTGTCAGTCTATAAGCTATGTGTCAATCTATAGACTATATGTCAGTCTATAGACTATGTGTCAGCCTATAGACTATGTGTCAGCCTATAGACTGTGTGTCAGTCTATAGACTATGTGTCAGCCTATAGACTGTGTGTCAGCCTATAGACTGTGTGTCAGCCTATAGACTATGTGTCAGCCTATAGACTGTGTGTCAGTCTATAGACTATGTGTCAGCCTATAGACTGTGTGTCAGCCTATAGACTTGTGTGTCAGCCTATAGACTATGTGTCAGCCTATAGACTATGTGTCAGCCTATAGACTATGTGTCAGCCTATAGACTATGTGTCAGTGGCAGAGGTTATAACGCAGAGGTTATAACAGTGTGTATGAAGTGAGTTGAATGTAAGGCAGAGGTTATAACAGTGTGTATGAAGTCAGTTGAATATAAGGCAGAGGTTATAATAGTGTGTATGAAGTCAGTTGAATGTAAGGCAGAGGCTATAACAGTGTGTATGAAGTCAGTTGAATGTAAGGCAGAGGTTATAACAGTGTGTATGAAGTCAGTTGAATGTAAGGCAGAGGTTATAACAGTGTGTATGAAGTCAGTTGAATGTAAGGCAGAGGTTATAACAGTGTGTATGAAGTCAGTTGAATATAAGGCAGAGGTTATAACAGTGTGTATGAAGTCAGTTGAATGTAAGGCAGAGGTTATAACAGTGTGGCGCCGGACAAAGGCAAAGGTCAGAAGAGGAACAGAGGATGAGAGAAGAGGAGAAGTGATGCTCGTCTTGGCGTGGGTAATAAAATTAACCATGTGACCTGATCACACAGCATGACGCAGACAGCATGACGCAGACACCATGACGCAGACACCATGACGCAGCAGACACCATGACGTAGCAGACACCATGATGCAGCAGACACCATGACGCAGACACCATGATGCAGCAGACACCATGACGCAGCAGACACCATGACGCAGACACCATGACGCTGCAGACACCATGATGCAGCAGACACCATGACGCAGCAGACACCATTACGCAGACTCATGACACAGACACCGTGACGCAGCAGACACCATGACATAGCAGACACCATGACGCAGACACCATGATGTAGACACCATGACGCAGACACCATGACACAGACACCATGACGCATTAGACAGCATGACGCAGACACCATGACGCAGCAGACAGCATGACGCAGCAGACACCATGACGCAGCAGACAGCATGACGCAGCAGGCACCATGACGCAGCAAACACCATGACACATACACCATGACGCAGCAGACACCATGACGCAGCAGACACCATGACGCAGCAGACACCATGACGCAGCAGACACCATGACGCAGCAGACACCATGACGCAGACACCATGGCACAGACACCATGACGCATCAGACAGCATGACGCAGACACCATGACGCAGACACCATGACGCAGCAGACACCATGACGCAGACACCATGACGCAGCAGACAGCATGACGCAGCAGACACCATGACGCAGCATAAAATCAAAGCACAGACCTTGAGATGGTATTGGTGTGTGTGTGAGGGGGGCACACGCCTACTTTTGATTACTGCTTACGAGAGAGAGAGAGAGAGAGAGAGAGAGAGAGAGACAGAGAGAGAGACAGAGAGAGAGACAGAGAGAGAGACAGAGAGAGAGAGACAGAGAGAGAGAGAGAGAGACAGAGAGAGACAGAGAGAGAGAGAGAGAGACAGAGAGAGACAGAGAGAGACAGAGAGAGACAGAGAGAGAGAGAGAGAGACGGAGAGAGACAGAGAGAGTCAGAGAGAGAGAGAGACAGAGAAAGAGAGACGGAGGGGGAGAGAGAGAGGGGAGAGGGAGGGGCGAGAGAGACAGAGAGAGACAGAGAGAGACAGAGAGAGACAGAGAGAGAGAGAGAGAGACAGAGAGAGAGAGAGACAGAGAAAGAGAGACGGAGGGAGAGAGAGAGGGGAGAGGGAGGGGCGAGAGAGACAGAGAGAGAGAGACAGGCTATGTTTGTGCTAACTGTTTGTGTATACCTGAACCACAAAAGCCAGAATAAACATTCAGAATAACCTCAGGTTTAACACCTAAGGAATATGACTGCGTAACTGTTTTAAGTGTACATCATTAAGTACTCGTCATGTTTCCTTCAGCCTCTAGGACGAAAACAGTCCATTAAAAAGGAACATTGAAGCGGGTGTCAGGTTACAGAGGGCGTAACCTTCGAGACTCGAGCCTGTATCTGAATGCTGAAAGTGGCTTCCTCTCCTCATCTACTTCTAACAATAGAGAATATTTTTGATTTACTTCAATTGTCCTACAAGAATCCGAATCTCCTCTCTACTTCGGTTGGCTCCTAACTCATGCACCTTAGTTGGAGGTGCCGCTTTCGTTCATCTCCTCTGATGAAAGAACAGGACAAATGAAAGCACAGCCTCAGTAAGAGTCCAACAGAATGCTCTCCCTTATGCTTTCCCTCCATACCTGCAGAAGGAGGGGATGTTAAGAAGAGGACATTTAAAACTTTAGTGATGCACTTTGGGAAGGAAGCCAAAAGTGATCAATAGGGAGGAGGGATGCAGGCTTGTCTGTTCCTCACGCATGCCTGACGGACAGACAGCAGGGTTTGTTTACAGCAGAAATGAAGAGCGCCATTGCGACGGCTACAGCTAGCCAGCCATTACATCACACCCAGCCTGGATACACTTTCTTTGTGTGTGTGTGTGTGTGTGTGTGTGTGTGTGTGTGTGTGTGTGTGTGTGTGTGTGTGTGCGTGTCAGCGGCTGCGTAGGTGTCGCCTATCCATCCAAAACAGAACAGCTTTCAAAGCCGAGCGTCATTCCCATTGTGATCTTACTGAGTGTCCACGCCAACATTTATAGTATGTCCATATAGCTGCCCCTCTAAAGATACCAGCGTGGCAGACACTGCTGGGAAAATGCTTTTCTATTTGCTGAGACTGTTGTTTGGAGTCCCAATGTGTCACTACATAATATCAGAGAGGGAGGACATGGGCAGAAAGTGTCAAGACATCTGTTACAGAATCCCACTGTGCATAACGCTGCTATATCACATACACACCAATGCATGTGTATGTATACGGTCGAGTACACACATAACAAAATAGCTGAGTGTTTTCCCATTTGAGACAGATTGGCCGTCTGTCATTGGTTCCATGTCCGTATGGCCAGCCAAGCAGGCGTCTTGTGTCAGTCAGGCAGGTGCCCAAAGGGCCTGACAGGGACTTTATGGAGTGTTGCAGCATGTCATTCTGGCACATCATCAGTCATACACTGAGATGTTGTTGTTTGTTTCTGCTATTAGAAAATTGGGCTAACGTCAATTTCATTGGGATTACATAATACAAAAAGGTCCTGTTTGTATTCACTATGTGACAATTATGTAATCATATCAAATGATGGAATTAACTGTATTTGTCTTTAAATGTATTCTTACGAGATT